>NC_069501.1:382402978-382445478 GCF_027579735.1 Bombina bombina
CTGGATAAGAAATAAGGTATTATAATGTGGAAGATCTGTCAATCGTGTAATGGATATGTGAATGTGCAGCGTGAAAAAATGATAAACCCTTAACACTTATAAAAATATTAACATCAAGAGAATGAATCACATAAATTTTCAGCGCAACAAACACAGTGTAAGAAATACAATAACTGTAAAGTCAGTCTTAATATAGAGAGATTCTCTGATCTTCTGTTCTTGATGCTTATAAAGCCTTTATATCCCCGGTATACCGGAATTACCCTCAATCGTATGAGGTAATGTATGCTCTCAAATGTTAACCAAGGCAACCCTGGATCGGTGGTGGTGTTTCATCTGTAACAATTCTTTACAGTGTAGTCAGCTTGTTCTTTACTTTGCTCTTGTACATGCCATTTGTCGAATGGAAACTTCCAAAAGCTATTTTCCTTTTTAAGATCCTTCTTGTGGTCTCTCAGGAGTATGGTATTCCTCCGAATTGGTGTTTATAGAGGGGAAAAGAACAAACAACACATAGCGTAATACTGTATAAATGGTAAATTTATTGCAGACACTTTAACGCTATACACTTGCATTAAAAGCCCTCAATCCGTGATGAGGTAAGCATTCACATGTATAAATAAATAAAGATGTAGATTGGACCAGGCCAATCTATTGTAGCAGGCATAGATGGTTATCCTCATATGCAATGGGTGGGGTAAAAGATGGTACGCCCAATGTTTTAAACCATAGTCCAAGTTTATTCAGTTGCGACAATCATTAATTGTTAAAAATCAAACTAAAAATAATTGGGAATCCAAAGACTCCAATATGAAGCTTCTCAGTATAATCAAATCATAGTGAGACAAAGGTATTGATTTAATTATCTATGTTAAAGAATATGGGATTGCAGTGCACTTGCAAAACCAATTAAATAAAATACGCGTTTCGAAGTTTGTCTATTCGATACCACACCTCTGACGAAGAAGTATCGAATAGACAAACTTCGAAACGCGTAAGGGTTATTTCTTTAGAAGTGGCAGTGCAGTTTCACACCCACAGCGGTCCGTTTTTTTCAGCTCGCCCCACAAAGATTTAAGACTGACAATACCGCAGACAGGTGACAATATCACCCACAGGAAACAAATGCTTTTAAGTGTGTTTCTGGGCTCACAGCTAACTCTTTGCTTTTAGTTGCACCTACTCAGTTTATTTTATTTAATTGGTTTTGCAATTGAAATCCCATATTCTTTACCATAGATAATTAAATCAATACCTTTGTCTCACTATGATTTGATTATACTGAGAAGCTTCATATTGGAGTCTTTGGATTCCCAATTATTTTTAGTTTGATTTTTAACAATTAATGATTGTCGCAACTGAATAAACTTGGACTATGGTTTAAAACATTGGGCGTACCATCTTTTACCCCACCCATTGCATATGAGGATAACCATCTAGTCCTGCTACAATAGATTGGCCTGGTCCAATCTACATCTTTATTTATTTATACATGTGAATGCTTACCTCATCACGGATTGAGGGCTTTTAATGCAAGTGTATAGCGTTAAAGTGTCTGCAATAAATTTACCATTTATACAGTATTACGCTATGTGTTGTTTGTTCTTTTCCCCTCTATAAACACCAATTTGGAGGAATACCATACTCCTGAGAGACCACAAGAAGGATCTTAAAAAGGAAAATAGCTTTTGGAAGTTTCCATTCGACAAGTGGCATGTACAAGAGCAAAGTAAAGAACAAGCTGACTACACTGTAAAGAATTGTTACAGATGAAACACCACCACCGATCCAGGGTTGCCTTGGTTAACATTTGAGAGCATACATTACCTCATACGATTGAGGGTTATTCCAGTAAGGAGACACCCACTACTTTATATTATTCACATTGAAATTATTCCATAAAGATACATTGGATACCGGGGATATAAAGGCTTTATAAGCATCAAGAACGGAGATCAGAGAATCTCTCTATAGTAAGACTGACTTTACAGTTATTGTATTTCTTACACTGTGTTTGTTGCACTGAAAATTTATGTGATTCATTCTCTTGATGTTAATATATATATATATATATATATATATATATATATATATATATATATATATATATGTGTGTATTTGTATGTGTGTGTTTGTGGATATGTATGTACAGGTATGTATATGTGCACATATATATAAATGCATATACAAATACAAATATGCACACATATGTATATTACTTTTAATATGTATAAATATGAGTGAGTGAAACATTTTATTTAAAAAAAATTTACATGTGTTTTGTTATACTTTTATTTTAAGCCCTTTAGTTCAGGTCTCCAGTAAGGCTAACTTTTCAGTGCTATTGCGCAACACACAACTGACCACAAATATGAGTGATGTCTATCTATTTAACCCCTTAATGACCGTACAACTTTTCCATTTTCTGTCCGTTTGGGACCAGGGCTATTTTTACATTTTTGCAGTGTTTGTGTTTAGCTGTATTTTTCCTCTTACTCATTTACTGTACCCACACATATTATATACCTTTTTTTCGCCATTAAATGGACTTTCTAAAGATACCATTATTTTCATCATATCTTATAATTTACTTTAAAACAATGTATAAAATATGAGAAAAAAAAAGAAAAAACACACTTTTTCTAACTTTGACCCCCAATCTGTTACACATCTACAACCACCAAAAAACACCCATGCTAAATAGTTTCTAAATTTTGTCTTGAGTTTAGAAATACCCAATGTTTACATGTTCTTTGCTTTTTTTGTAAGTTATAGGGCAATAAATACAAATAGCACTTTGCTATTTCCAAACCATTTTTTTTTTTCAAAATTAGCGCTAGTTACATTGGAACACTGATATCTTTTAGGAATCCCGGAATATCCCTTGACATGTATATATTTTTTTTTTAGAAGACTTCCCAAAGTATTGATCTAGGCCCATTTTGGTCTATTTCATGCCACCATTTCACCACCAAATGAGATCAAATAAAAAAAATAGTTCACTTTTTCACAATTTTTTTCACAAACTTTAGGTTTCTCACTGAAATTATTTACAAACAACTTATGCAATTATGGCACAAATGGTTGTAAATGCTTCTCTGGGATCCCCTTTGTTCTTTGTTCAGAAATAGCAGACATATATGGCTTTGGCGTTGCTTTTTGGTAATTAGAAGGCTGCTAAATGCCGTTGCGCACCACACGTGTATTATGCCCAGCAGTGAAGGGGTTAATTAGGGAGCATGTAGGGAGCTTTTTGGGGTAATTTTAGTGTAGTGTAGTAGACAACCCCAAGTATTGATTGAGGCCCATTTTGGTATATTTCATGCCACCATTTCACCGCCAAATGCGGTATATTTGGGCTTTTTTTTTTTAAAGCATATTTACATATGCCGCTGTGTATGATTCACCCTTAGCCCCCAACCTCACTGATCCCCCACCAAACAGCTCTCTAACCCTCCCACTCTGCCTTAATGGGCGCCATCTTGGGTACTGGCAGTTGTCTGCCAGTACCCAGTTTAGTAAAAAAAGATGCTTTTTTTAAAAAAAAAAATTGCCCTTTTCTGTAGTGTAGCTCCCCTCCCCCCCACCAAGACCAACCCCCCACCCCTTCCAGATCCCTTAGATGCATTTTTAAATATTAAAAAAACTTTTTTTTTTACTTTTATCATAATTTTTTCTGTAGTGTAGTGGTTCCCGCCCTGTGCACGCGCCCGCCCACCGCCCCCCCCCCCCGTGCGCGCCCCTGTCAGCCCAGCCCCCGATCCCACCCCCCTCCACATTACAGGGCCCATCAAAGGCTGTCCACCTGCCTCCCAAGTCGGCTCCCACCCACCAACGATACTGGCCATCGATGACCGGTGCAGAGAGGGCCACAGAGTGGCTCTCTCTGCATCAGATGGCCATGAGAGGTTTTTGCAGGATGCCTCCATATAGAGGCATCACTGCAATAACCGGAAAGCAGCTGGAAGCAAGCAGGTTCGTTCCAGCTGCTTTCCACACCGAGGACGTGCAGGGTACGTCCTCAGGCATTAACTGCCTTTTTTTGAGGACGTACCCCCCTGTCCTTTATATTCTATCCTCTTCAGGGGAAAATGTCCGGTTGCCAGAGGGATTGCCCCAGCTCCATCTATAATTATCCCAACTCCGCCACACTGTACTAATGATATGTCCAACCCTGGCCAATACAATTACTCACCCACGACCAGGGCCGCCACTAGAAATTTTGGGGCCCCTGACTTAACCATTGATCAGCCCCCCCCCCCCCTTTGACATGTGCAATTTTTGACCAAGTGACTAAAACGTATATGCACTTTATTCTTAAGTGTCTATTTAAACTTGGAAATGTTGTAAAGGTAGTAACATACACTGAAACATACACACACACTCACACATAAGGATTCACATATTGACACTCTAGCAAACACGCAAAGACTCAGACACCCAAACAGACACTTAGCACTTGTTTACATTGACCTGATAAGTAATGAGGTAAACTACAGTTTTGTAAAAAAAAAGGAGATTTAGAAAACAAAATATGGAGTTCTGATTATCTTTTTGTAAAGGAAGATGCCAACTAAATAATGACAACAGCATGCAGTGGCTGAAAGGAAGGGCCCTGAACTGCCTAAACAATAATTTAAAGGTTAAATGGTAGATTGGTGACTCCCGGAAAGGTCTCATTAGTCTCACAGAGACATCCACAAAAAACACAGACATACACACCCACCCACCCTCACAGAGGCATCCAGAGAAAATACACAAAGACAAACACACGCCCACCCTCACAGAGACACCCATAGACAAACCTCAAAGACATATGCACACACCCTCACAGACATCCACAGAAAATGCACAAATACATACACACCCACACTCACAGAGATACCAACAGAAAAAAAATACATACACACTCATAGAGACACAAACCAAAGCACAAAGGCATAAACACAAACACCCACAGAAACACTCACAGGAGGAAACATTTATGCACCTTGCATCCCCTAAATCAACAGTGTGTGACATGCATGATAAAAAAAATGCAGAAATTAAGAGATCACTTTTTAAAGAATCATATTTGTAAATGTGCAATCAAGAATAATTCTGTGAATTCAAAATTGTACAATAATGATCTGGGTAGATGGCTAGATGAAGAAAATTACTTTTAAAAGGTTGACATATGTTTGTTTCATATTTTCCCCATTTTCCCCAACCAAGAGCACCACTTCAAATATAGCGTACAAATGTTCCCATATGTCAGCTGTACTTGTGGATTTTGAAAATGCTGTACTCTATATGGTCTTGGTGGAACCATAAGCTGTGGTACTCATACCATTAGATCTGGTTAAATGCAGGATTTAAGCTTGTTGGTATGCATTTCAAAATTAAGTCAGCTGTAGAGTAAACTGAACAGTTTTAAGTTAACCTGTCTCATTTCCAACACTGAGCAATCTAAGTCTGAGAGTATAACATGTTATGCAGATGTAAAAATCTTAGATAAAATGCCTCCTTGTATCTGGAAAGTCCTTGCATAAAGGGGCAGTAAACTGGAATGTAATATATATCATTTGTGTATTGAGGAGGAAACATTTCTGCATGGTTTTAAATATAGAATTTCTACAGCATTGTCAAATAATCATAAATACACTGCTGCTAAAAAAAATGTGTTTTTATGGACCCCTGGCCCCACCATACAACTACTACCACACTAAAGTTACAATCTTAAATTGCACAAAGAAATAAAAAACATTTGCTAAGTAATTCCTACCTCCTCTGCAAATGAAAGTGATCAGCCGTTCTAACTCAGGCACACACTCTACAAATAAAGTGCCAAGTCTGTCTTACACTGTGCATAGCGGTTTAGTGCACACTCAGAAATCCTCTCAAATGCTAATACTTTACTCCTTGTAATAACATTTCCCATGCTCAATTAGTACTCTGCTGTAGTACCCACTGGTGGCTGCCAAAATGTAAAAATTTTTTTTTTAAGTTCTTGCCTCATGGGGCCCCCCTAGCCAATTGGGCCCCTGACAGGAGTCACCCCTGTCACCCCCTGATGGCGGCCCTGCCCACGACTACAATCGTCTGGTCAATGCTCCACCGTCAAAGCACACATGGACACCCAACTGAAGTTCCCAGTACCTAAAATAATCAGCTAAATGTTGGGAGGAATTACATTTTCTGCAGTGTTTTTAAAGGTACATGGAACACAATTTTTTTTATTATTTATTTAGACAGAGAATACTTTTTTAAAAAAAGTTTCCAATGTACTTCTATTATCATATTTGCTTCTATCTCATGTTATTCTTTGTTGAAGAGATCTAGGTAGGCAGTGTGTACATGCCTGAAGCACTACATGACAGGAAATAGTGCTGCCATCTAGTGCTGCAGACACGTGCACACTCCTGAGCTTAGAGCCCTGTTTTTCAACAGAGGATAACAAAAAACAGTTATTGATAGTAGAAGTAAATTGGAATATTGTTTAACATTGTATGCTCTGTCTGAATCATGAAAGAAAAACTTTGGGTTTTATGTGCCTTTAAAAATTAGGTTTATTTAAATTTATGATTTTAATTTGTAGGGGGCCAGATTACGAGTGGAGAGCAAATTAGCGCTCCCGCTTGAGCATTAATTGCGCTAGAAGAAAGATTTTTGTGCTCGTTGGGATGCGCTTGTATTACGACTTGAAAGTAAACTGTTTTTGCTTTCAAGGTAACCTGGAAAGTGCAAAAACTCATCCGAAGTTAGAATATTGCATGTGCATTCGCCAATAAAACTCAATAGACAAAGAAAAACACCTCTAGCGCAAACATGATAGCATATTCTCATTTGTGCCAACCCAGCATGAAATGTGAATATTTCCTATTACATTTTTCCTTATATAGAATATGTTCTTTTCATTCATAAATAAATATTTCTACATATATCTGATGGTATTTTTGTACAATATATATATATATATAGTTTATTAGATAGTTTTATATAGGTATAGGTATATATATATATATATATATATATATATATACACATACAGATAAATATAGGAATATCTATTTAAAAATACATATAACATATTCTGCAATATGCAGAACATTGGAATGTGAAATTTTTACATTAAATACACAAACACTTTATTGAAAATTAATATTGCATAAATATGCTTTTGCCAGGGCCGGCCCTAGCCATTGCGGGGACTGAGGCAGGATGACAAAATGGGGACCCCTGTCTAAACTGCAAAGAAAAATCTAGTGTACAATGTCCCTTTAAGGTAATGTGGAGCACTATAACATTGTATACAGTATATCGCAATATACCATTTGTACTTCTGGAACACCAATATTTCTGTATAAAATGAAGAATTATGCTGACAATTAGGGACAGAAGGGTTGACCTTAATTTTAGGTGTTTTTTTTATATGATGATAACAAGGACATTACACTGACGCAAACCTCAAGCTGCAACCCAAATAGACAGGCATACATAATATGTAAAGATACAAATAAGCTTATACAATTACAAGTATAATAAATACCCCCTCCCTCACACACAGCCCCCTCCTATCTCTCTCAGACCCCATCTCTCCGGAGAGAGAGAGAGACTTTTAAAATAATTTATTTTACAATATCGTATTAGCTAAATCAATATAATGCCTTTTAACAAAATTGTATTGAATTCCAAAGATAAAAGTAGTACCTGAAAAGTCAAAATGCCATTTTAAAAATAGATCACTCAACAAATTAAAGTGACCACCTTACCTAGGACAGAAAAGACAGAAAAGAAACATGATAAATAGTTTGCCTCACTGATGTACAAAAGGGAAATATTCAGTATTATCAGGATTAATATGATTTAAAAAATAATTAGTAGCTATTATGTCATGAATAATTCGCCACTGTAGATCTCCTGAATGTTTTAGAATTGGGGGTTAATATAAAGTCCTCCAGGGGCGGAGCCAGCAATAGAACGGAGCGGTCATACAATTTCATAGCTCCGGCTAACTACTATATTTAAAGCTATAATTGACCGCTCTGACCAGACTAACTGGCTATTTACATTTTGGCCAAAGCATTAAGACACTCAGACAAGAGAAACGGAGACTGAGAAATATTTCAGCTAGGGGAAACAATACACTTTATGAGAGGCCCTTGTGTGAACACTCCGTGAAGCAGCTACATCTCGGGATCTTGGGGAGACCTACCCAAAGAGATAGTGCTACCCTGATTACCTCATCTGAAGAGCAGAACCGTACAGAAACGGGTGAAGTCACGATAGAACTCTACAGTGGCGCTCTCTGTCGATGCATTGCCTGCTGCGTGGCCATTTTGTGATACGGCAAACTTCAATACCCCAGCCTAGATTTCAGCTCTAACTTTCCAGGCGACTGAGCACACGAGCCGACACAAGTTTTTGCAGCATTCATCAGAACAGTCAGGGCCTAATACTTACCATGGATCCTAATACTCTACTGCGGGAAATTGCCTGCTTGCTGCAGCAACACCGAGAGAAATTCATCCCGCTACTGGAAGCGGCATATCGGCCGCCTACTGATGCTCCTTTGGATCAGAGGGACAAAGATAGTGAGGTCGGTGAGTTCTATGGAGGCGACGCTTTGGGGCCCCGGCGTCCGCCACCCTTGGTGACAAGTTTGTCCTCCCTGGTGCTCTGCTGTTCGGAGATCACTGACGGCTCGCTTTGTGGGTACGTGGCAGGTCGGATGCCTAACAAACCGAGCAATATAAAGGAGAGTGTCCATATAGAGAATATTGGTGAGGTTGAGGGGCAGTGGGAAGATTGTTTGAACTTTGACTGGCAACCTGGGGGATTAGCGGTCTCTGCTCCATGCAAGATCTTGGCCGGGACACATATTAAAGGGTCATTGACTATCAGATATGGATACCTAAGTTTCTGTGGACAGAAGTTCACATCTTGTGCATGGTCTTGTACTGTTAAACATCCAACATCTCCTATACCTCAACCTGGCACTGTTGGGCCGACGTCTGCCACACAGAGAGGCCTCAAACGAGGCATAGGCTAAATTTGTCATTAGACTCTGGAGCCGGCAAATGCATAAGAACATTCAATTATCTGTCAAATGATGTATGATTCTTATTGCTTTATATGTCCTATTTGGTTCACTCTAATTTATATCCCACAGCTGATGGTTGGCTCTATGGTATCTTACTCAGATAATTTGCTCCTATATAAAACATGTATGGGTATGCACCTGGCATCTTTTAGCTCAAATGTGTAACTTTAATGAGAGATCCTCAGTCTTAGATAGTTAGTTTACTTTCCTACTATTTCTCAGTTGAGCTCTTGTTATGCTTAAATATTTAGGACATCTTGCTGCCAGCGGCCGGGACAGCGGGATGTTCATATTTTTAAAAATACATAGCTCCATAGTTTCAGGCATAGTCTTACACCGTAATGTAATTCAATGTATATAAGTAGTGCTTCCATTCTTTGGTCCTCCACTACCAGTGTTATTTATAATCTCCTTGCCCGCATTATCTTAAGTGAGCTGCATGTCTAGTGCCCAATCTCTAAGTTTAGATCTTATGCCTCAATGTACCAAGTCTGACATCAGCCCAGCATTTGATCAGCTCCTTCTCTCAATGTAACAGCACAGGCTGTGTATTACGCTTTCATACTCATAATTAAACCCATAAAGGTCCTGACTATCTACTATGGTCATAATAGATCTAAAATCCATAATATACCACGAGTATCATTAGAACCTTCCCATCAGACTCCAGGTTACTAGCCTTGATATTCATCTAAAATGTTTGATGAGCCATTATTTGAGGCTTACCTGCCTAGCCTATGTTACTCACCAATCTAAATGTCTCCTTAGCTACATATCCTATGCATCGCATTCAATTTACCACCTCCCCCCCCCCCACCCCACCCCATAATGAACCTCCTAACTCAGGAGGTCTAACCACGTGGCTTCTCTTGTCTATGCCACAATCCACTTATCTATATTTATCTATCTTACCATATTACCTACATAGCAGAACTGTATTTTCATTTGTGCTTATACTTAGTTGCCATACTATGTTATTTTAATTTATAATTGGCGCCTTTATTTTTGATACCATTTGAATTTAATTATTGCATAATGTCTTCATACTCTAGCATAATATCACAGCAGTTGACTGGCGCTTACAGTATTCATATCCCATGGCACACTACATGTCAATCTATTCTAGACTCCCTTTAATTTCTATCTTGTGTTTTGTGTGTTGTTCATATAAATGTAAAAAAAAGGTTCCAATATATAAAGTCCTCCAAGCAGGTCTAACACTTGTTGAAACATCAAGGTGTTCCCTCCTCTTTGTATCAGTAAATGTTTTGAGCTGGTGAAAATGAAAAATCTTTACGCTCATGATATACATTCATTTCTTATTTATAATATTAAAACTTAAATTATACAAAGATTTAAAACAAAGAAGTTTTTCAAAAATATCAATATTATAATCAACAGCAGGAGTAACTTGTAAAGATGGTTTTTGAAAACAAACATCAGCCAAACTGTTTTCAACAAAACTCCTTTCTTATGCATATAAAGTGCTTTTAGGAAGAACAGACTTTCCAATTTCCACCATCTGAGAAACAAACCTAACTGACTGAATTTGTACTTTTCTTGCCAAATTAGAAGCTGAAATCAAGACTATTAAATGTTTAACTTTAGTTAATCCAGCCTTTACAAAATTGGAAACCAAACTCTTAGAACCAAAATGTTCAATGTTAAAAGATGGATTATAAAACAAAGGCTCCTCCAAAATCCAAGGAAAATTTAAAGATTCCTCCTAAAAGTTTTAAAAATGTCCAAGTATTTATAACACTGCTATAAAAAGGGGTAGCATGGGTAACATCTTTTTGACTCAAATCTATTAGAAACAACTGCTGATCATCATACCCCAAACCACTTTCTCTATGAAGCAGCGTAAAACCAAGGTATCTCCAAGGTATCTCCAAGGAGCATAATCATTATAAAACAATAGTCTCTGCAAAAAGCTGCTGTTCTTCTTTTTAAATCTATCAAAGCCTGCCACCTTCACTTACTGGCAAAAACAAAACACTTTGCTTAAGCCAATGATTTGAATCCCCAAAAAATGACAGTCATTTTTTCGGAATATTTTCTAAAGGTAGAGGGGGCGGATTCAGAACAATCAATCTATGCCACATCATAGAGGCAATGAAGTTATTAATAACTAAAACTCTCCCTCTATATGATAACCGTGATAGCAGCCATTTCCATTTTTGCAACCTCTCCTCTAGCCTATCTAAAACTCCCTCCTAATTCAAATGCATAACTTCATTTATGTTCATTTATCTTCATTTATGTTCCACTTTAATTTTTCAGGAAGACTTGGGGGAAAATCCTCACTCAATTCCCCAAGCAAGAGTGTTACATTTAGGCCAGTTTATTTTCGCTCCTGAAGCGATTTCATATATTTTTTGCCAATTACAGCGCACACTAACATCTTGTTTATTACACACAAACACATATACATCATCAGCATACAGGTGAAACTCGAAAAATTAGAATATTGTGCAAAAGTTAATTTATTTCACTAATGCAACTTAAAAGGTGAAACTAATATATGAGATAGACTCATTACATGCAAAGCAAGATAGTTCAAGCTGTGATTTGTCATAATTGTGATGATTATGGCTTACAGCTCATGAAAACCCCAAATCCACAATCTCAGAAAATTAGAATATTGTGAAAAGGTGCAATATTCTATGCTCAAAGTGTCCCACTCTAATCAGCTAATTAAGCCATAACACCTGCAAAGGGTTCCTGAGCCTTTAAATAGTCTCTCAGTCTTTTTCAGTAGGAATCACAATCATGGGAAAGACTGCTGACCTGAGAGTTGTGCAGAAAACCATCATTGACACCCTTCATAAGGAGGGAAAGCCTCAAAATGTAATTGCAAAAGAAGTTGGATGTTCCAAAATGCTGTATCAAAGCACATTAATAGAAAGTTGTGTGGAAAGGAAAAGTGTGGAAGAAAAAGGTGCACAAGCAGCAGGGATGACCGCAGCCTGGAGAGGATTGTCAGGAAAAGGCCATTCAAAAGTGTTGGGGACTTTCATAAGGAGTGGACTGAGGCTGGAGTCAGTGCATCAAGAGCCACCACACACAGACGGATCCTGGACATGGGCTTCAAATGTCGTATTCCTCTTGTCAAGCCACTCCTGAACAATAAACAACGTCAGAAGCGTCTTGGAAACTTCACACTGGACTTCAAGCATCTTGCAGTATGTGCCTCTCCATTCTTCCTCCATACTCTGGGTCCTTGGTTTCCAAATGAGATGCAAAATTTGCTGTCATCAGAAAAGAGGACTTTGGACCACTGAGCAACAGACCAGGTCTATTTTTTTTTAGCCCAGGTAAGATGCTTCTGATGTTGTTTGTTGTTCAGGTGTGGCTTGACAAGAGGAATATGACATTTGAAGCCCATGTCCAGGGTCCGTCTGTGTGTGGTGGCTCTTGATGCACTGACTCCAGCCTCAGTCCACTAGACATGTGCGGTTCGTTTCGGATTAATTCGGAAATTCGGTAAATTCGGTAAATTCGGAGATTCGGATCGATTCGGATTTCCGAATTAAAATACTTCCGAATCTACCGAATGAATCCGAAATAGCTGCCGTATCTCCGAATAAATCCGAATTAGCTCGTTAAGATTCAGCATTTCCCCATAGGAAACAATGGGAGTTTCGGCTGAAAAAAAACTAACACCGCAGCCCCATTGTTTCCTATGGGGAAACACTAAGTCTGCACCTAACACCCTAACATGTACCCCGAATCTCTAAACACCCCTAATCTAACACTTATTAACCCCTAATCTGCTGCCTCCGCTATCGCTGACACCTGCATTATTTTATTAACCCCTAATCTGCCGACCGAATATCGCCGCCACCTACATTATAGCTATTAACCCCTAATCTGCTGTCCCTAACACCGCCGACCCCTACATTATAGTTATTAACCCCTAATCTGCCTCCCCCCAACGTCGCCGCAATCTAACTACAAGTATTAACCCCTAATCTGCCGACCCGATATCGCCGCCGCCTACATTATAACTATTAACCCCTAATCTGCTGTCCCTAACACCGCCGACCACTACATTATAGTTATTAACCCCTAATCTGCCTCCCCCAACGTCGCCGCAATCTAACTACAAGTATTAACCCCTAATCTGCCGACCCGATATCGCCGCCGCCTACATTATAGCTATTAACCCCTAATCTGGTGTCCCTAACACCGCCGACCCCTACATTATAGTTATTAACCCCTAATCTGCCTCCCCCAACGTCGCCGCAATCTAACTATAAGTATTAACCCCTAATCTGCCGACCCGATATCGCCGCCGCCTACATTATAACTATTAACCCCTAATCTGCTGTCCCTAACACCGCCGACCCCTACATTATAGTTATTAACCCCTAATCTGCCTCCCCCAACGTCGCCGCAATCTAACTATAAGTATTAACCCCTAATCTGCCGACCCGATATCGCCGCCGCCTACATTATAGCTATTAACCCCTAATCTGCTGTCCCTAACACCGCCGACCCCTACATTATAGTTATTAACCCCTAATCTGCCCCCCCCCAACGTCGCCACAATCTAACTACAAGTATTAACCCCTAATCTGCCGACCGCAAATCGCCGCCACTATAATAAATGTATTAACCCCTAAACCGCCGCACTCCCGCCTCGCAAACACTATAATACATTTTATTAACCCCTAATCTGCCCTCCCTAACATCGCCGCCACCTACCTACAATTATTAACCCCTAATCTCCCGCCCCCATCGTCGCCGCTACTATAATAAGGTTATTAACCCCTAAACCTAAATCTAACCCTAACACCCCCTAACTTAAATATAATTTAAATAAAACGAAATAAGTTTACTATAGTTAAATAAATGAATCCTATTTAAAACTAAAGACTTACCTGTAAAATAAACCCTAAGATAGCTGCAATATAACTAATAGTTACTTTGTAGCTATTTTAGGATTTATATTTATTTTACAGGCAACTTTGTATTTATTTTAACTAGGTACAATAGTTATTAAATAGTTAATAACTATTTAATAACTACCTAGCTAAAATAAATACAAATTTACCTGTAAAATAAATCCTAACCTAAGTTACACTAACACCTAACACTACACTATCATTAAATTAACTAAATAAATGAATCATATTTAAAACAAAATACTTACCTGTAAAATAAACCCTAATATAGCTGCAATATAACTAATAGTTACATTGTAGCTATTTTAGCATTTATATTTATTTTACAGACAACTTTGTATTTATTTTAACTAGGTACAATAGCTATTAAATAGTTATTGACTAATTAATAGCTACCTAGTTAAAATAATTACAAAATTACCTGTAAAATAAATCCTAACCTAAGTTACAATTAAACCTAACACTACACTGTCATTAAATAAATTAACTACAAGTACCTACAATTATCTACAATTAAATAAACTAAAGTACAAAACCCCCCCACTAAATTACAAAAAAACACAAACACTAAATTACAAAAAATAAAAAAATATTACAAGAATTTTAAACTAATTACACCTAATCTAAGCCCCCTAATAAAATAACAAAGCCCCCCAAAATCAAAAAAAATGCCCTACCCTATACTAAATTACAAAAGTTAACAGCTCTATTACCTTACCAGCCCTGAACAGGGCCCTTTGCGGGGCATGCCCCAAAGAAAACAGCTCTTTTGCCTGTAAAAAAAAAACACAATCCCCCCCCCACATTACAACCCACCACCCACATACCCCTACTCTAACCCAAACCCCCCTTAAATAAACCTAACACTACCCCCCTGAAGATCTCCCTACCTTGAGTCGTGTTCACCCAGCCGGGCCGAAGTCTTCATCCGATGGGGCAGAAGAGGACATCCAGACCGGCAGAAGTCTTCATCCAAGCGGGGCAAGAAGAGGTCTTCCATCCATCATACAAGTACCAAAATACAAACAAACACTAAATTACCAAAAATAATAAAATATTACAATAATTTTAAACTAATTACACCTAATCTAATCCCCCTACTAGCTATTAATATAGCTTCAATATAACTAATAGTTACATTGTAGCTATTTTAGGATTTATATGTATTTTACAGGCAACTTTGTATTTATTTTAACTAGGTACAATAGTTATTAAATAGTTAATAACTATTTAATAACTACCTAGCTAAAATAAATACAAATTTACCTGTAAAATAAATCATAACCTAAGTTACAATTACACCTAACACTACACTATCATTAAATAAATTAACTACAAGTACCTACAATTAAATGCAATTAAAAAAACTAAACTAAAGTACAAACCCCCCCCCCACTAAATTACAAAAAATAAAAAAATATTACAAGAATTTTAAACTAATTACACCTAATCTAAGCCCCCTAATAAAATAACAAAGCCCCCCAAAATAAAAAAAATGCCCTAACCTATACTAAATTACAAAAGTTAACAGCTCTATTACCTTACCAGCCCTGAACAGGGCCCTTTGCGGGGCATGCCCCAAAGAAAACAGCTCTTTTGCCTGTAAAAAAAAAACACAATCCCTCCCCCCACATTACAACCCACCACCCACATACCCCTACTCTAACCCAAACCCCCCTTAAATAAACCTAGCACTACCCCCCTGAAGATCTCCCTACCTTGAGTCGTGTTCACCCAGCCGGGCCGAAGTCTTCATCCGATGGGGCAGGAGAGGACATCCAGACCGGCAGAAGTCTTCATCCAAGCGGGGCAAGAAGAGGTCTTCCATCCATCAGAAAAGTACAAAAAAACAAACAAACACTAAATTAGCAAAAATAATAAAATATTACAATAATTTTAAACTAATTACACCTAATCTAAGCCCCCTACTAGCTATTAATATAGCTACAATATAACTAATAGTTACATTGTAGCTATTTTAGGATTTATATTTATTTTACAGGCAACTTTGTATTTATTTTAACTAGGTACAATAGCTATTAAATAGTTAATAACTACCTAGCTAAAATAAATACAAATTTACCTGTAAAATAAACCCTAACCTAAGTTACAATTACACCTAACACTACACTGTCATTAAATTAACTAAATAAATTAATCCTATATAAAACTAAATACTTACCTGTAAAATAAACCCTAATATAGCTACAATATAACTAATAGTTACATTGTAGCTATTTTAGCATTTATATTTATTTAAGAGGCAACTTTGTATTTATTTTAACTAGGTACAATAGCTATTAAATAGTTATTGACTAATTAATAGCTACCTAGTTAAAATAATTACAAAATTACCTGTAAAATAAATCCTAACCTAAGTTACTATTAAACCTAACTCTACACTATCATTAAATAAATTAACTACAAGTACCTACAATTAAATACAATGAAATAAACTAAACTAAAGTACAAAAAAAACAAACACTAAATTACAAAAAATAAAAAAAAATTACAAGAATTTTAAACTAATTACACCTAATCTAAGCCCCCTAATAAAATAACAAAGCCCCCTAAAATAAAAAAATGCCCTACCCTATACTAAATTACAAAAGTAATCAGCTCTATTACCTTACCAGCCCTGAACAGGGCCTTTTGCGGGGGCATGCCCCAAAGAAAACAGCTCTTTTGCCTGTAAAAAAAAACACAATACCCCCCCCCACATTACAACCCACCACCCACATACCCCTACTCTAACCCAAACCCCCCTTAAATAAACCTAACACTACCCCCCTGAAGATCTCTCTACCGTGTCTTCACCCAGCGGGCCGAAGTCTTCATCCGATGGGGCAGAAGAGGACATCCAGACCGGCAGAAGTCTTCATCCAAGCGGGGCAAGAAGAGGTCTTCCATCCATCAGAAGTCTTGATCCAGGCGGCATCTTCTCTGTTCATCCATCCGGAGCGGAGCGGCAGCATCCTGAAGACATCCCACGCAGAGCATCCTCTTCTTTCTTGATCCGACGACTAGGTGACTGTACCTTTAAGTGACGTCATCCAAGATGGCGTCCCTTGAATTCCGATTGGCTGATAGGATTCTATCAGCCAATCGGAATTAAGGTAGGAAAAATCTGATTGGCTGATTTAATCAGCCAATCAGATTCAAGTTCAATCCGATTGGCTGATGGAATCAGCCAATCAGATTGACCTCGCATTCTATTGGCTGTTCCGATCAGCCAATAGAATGCGAGCTCAATCTGATTGGCTGATTGGATCAGCCAATCGGATTGAACTTGAATCTGATTGGCTGATTGAATCAGCCAATCAGATTTTTCCTGCCTTAATTCCGATTGGCTGATAGAATCCTATCAGCCAATCGGAATTCAAGGGACGCCATCTTGGATGACGTCACTTAAAGGTACAGTCACCTAGTCGTCGGATCAAGAAAGAAGAGGATGCTCTGCGTGGGATGTCTTCAGGATGCTGCCGCTCCGCTCCGGATGGATGAACAGAGAAGATGCCGCCTGGATCAAGACTTCTGATGGATGGAAGACCTCTTCTTGCCCCGCTTGGATGAAGACTTCTGCCGGTCTGGATGTCCTCTTCTGCCCCATCGGATGAAGACTTCGGCCCGCTGGGTGAAGACACGGTAGAGAGATCTTCAGGGGGGTAGTGTTAGGTTTATTTAAGGGGGGTTTGGGTTAGAGTAGGGGTATGTGGGTGGTGGGTTGTAATGTGGGGGGGGGTATTGTGTTTTTTTTTACAGGCAAAAGAGCTGTTTTCTTTGGGGCATGCCCCCGCAAAAGGCCCTGTTCAGGGCTGGTAAGGTAATAGAGCTGATTACTTTTGTAATTTAGTATAGGGTAGGGCATTTTTTTATTTTGGGGGGCTTTGTTATTTTATTAGGGGGCTTAGATTAGGTGTAATTAGTTTAAAATTCTTGTAATTTTTTTTATTTTTTGTAATTTAGTGTTTGTTTTTTTTTGTACTTTAGTTTAGTTTATTTCATTGTATTTAATTGTAGGTAATTGTAGTTAATTTATTTAATGATAGTGTAGTGTTAGGTTTAATAGTAACTTAGGTTAGCATTTATTTTACAGGTAATTTTGTAATTATTTTAACTAGGTAGCTATTAATTAGTCAATAACTATTTAATAGCTATTGTACCTAGTTAAAATAAATACAAAGTTGCCTGTAAAATAAATATAAATGCTAAAATAGCTACAATGTAACTATTAGTTATATTGTAGCTATATTAGGGTTTATTTTACAGGTAAGTATTTAGTTTTATATAGGATTAATTTATTTAGTTAATTTAATGACAGTGTAGTGTTAGGTGTAATTGTAACTTAGGTTAGGGTTTATTTTACAGGTAAATTTGTATTTATTTTAGCTAGGTAGTTATTAACTATTTAATAGCTATTGTACCTAGTTAAAATAAATACAAAGTTGCCTGTAAAATAAATATAAATCCTAAAATAGCTACAATGTAACTATTAGTTATATTGTAGCTATATTAATAGCTAGTAGGGGGCTTAGATTAGGTGTAATTAGTTTAAAATTATTGCAATATTTTATTATTTTTGCTAATTTAGTGTTTGTTTGTTTTTTTGTACTTTTCTGATGGATGGAAGACCTCTTCTTGCCCCGCTTGGATGAAGACTTCTGCCAGTCTGGATGTCCTCTTCTGCCCCATCGGATGAAGACTTCGGCCCGGCTGGGTGAACACGACTCAAGGTAGGGAGATCTTCAGGGGGGTAGTGTTAGGTTTATTTAAAGGGGGTTTGGGTTAGAGTAGGGGTATGTGGGTGGTGGGTTGTAATGTGGGGGGGGGGATTGTGTTTTTTTTTACAGGCAAAAGAGCTGTTTTCTTTGGGGCATGCCCCGCAAAAGGCCCTGTTCAGGGCTGGTAAGGTAATAGAGCTGTTAACTTTTGTAATTTAGTATAGGGTAGGGCATTTTTTTTATTTTGGGGGGCTTTGTTATTTTATTAGGGGGCTTAGATTAGGTGTAATTAGTTTAAAATTCTTGTAATATTTTTTTATTTTTTGTAATTTAGTGGGGGGGGGGTTGTACTTTAGTTTAGTTTTTTAATTGTATTTAATTGTAGGTACTTGTAGTTAATTTATTTAATGATAGTGTAGTGTTAGGTTTAATTGTAACTTAGGTTAGGATTTATTTTACAGGTAATTTTGTAATTATTTTAACTAGGTAGCTATTAAACAGTAAATATCTATTTAATAGCTATTGTACCTAGTTAAAATAAATACAAAGTTGCCTGTACAATAAATATAAATGCTAAAATAGCTACAATGTAACTATTAGTTATATTGCAGCTATATTAGGGTTTATTTTACAGGTAAGTCTTTAGTTTTATATAGGATTAATTTATTTAGTTAATTTAATGATAGTGTAGTGTTAGGTGTAATTGTAACTTAGGTTATGATTTATTTTACAGGTAAATTTGTATTTATTTTAGCTAGGTAGTTATTAAATAGTTATTAACTATTTAATAGCTATTGTACCTAGTTAAAATAAATACAAAGTTGCCTGTAAAATAAATATAAATCCTAAAATAGCTACAATGTAACTATTAGTTATATTGAAGCTATATTAATAGCTAGTAGGGGGCTTAGATTAGGTGTAATTAGTTTAAAATTATTGTAATATTTTATTATTTTTTGTAATTTAGTGTTTGTTTGTATTTTGGTACTTGTATGATGGATGGAAGACCTCTTCTTGCCCCGCTTGGATGAAGACTTCTGCCGGTCTGGATGTCCTCTTCTGCCCCATCGGATGAAGACTTCGGCCCGGCTGGGTGAACACGACTCAAGGTAGGGAGATCTTCAGGGGGGTAGTGTTAGGTTTATTTAAGGGGGGTTTGGGTTAGAGTAGGGGTATGTGGGTGGTGGGTTGTAATGTGGGGGGGGGGATTGTGTTTTTTTTTTTACAGGCAAAAGAGCTGTTTTCTTTGGGGCATGCCCCGCAAAGGGCCCTGTTCAGGGCTGGTAAGGTAATAGAGCTGTTAACTTTTGTAATTTAGTATAGGGTAGGGCATTTTTTTTATTTTGGGGGGCTTTGTTATTTTATTAGGGGGCTTAGATTAGGTGTAATTAGTTTAAAATTCTTGTAATATTTTTTTATTTTTTGTTATTTAGTGTTTGTTTTTTTTTGTAATTTAGTGGGGGGGTTTTGTACTTTAGTTTATTTAATTGTAGATAATTGTAGGTACTTGTAGTTAATTTATTTAATGACAGTGTAGTGTTAGGTTTAATTGTAACTTAGGTTAGGATTTATTTTACAGGTAATTTTGTAATTATTTTAACTAGGTAGCTATTAATTAGTCAATAACTATTTAATAGCTTTTGTACCTAGTTAAAATAAATACAAAGTTGCCTGTAAAATAAATATAAATGCTAAAATAGCTACAATGTAACTATTAGTTATATTGTAGCTATATTAGAGTTTATTTTACAGGTAAGTATTTTGTTTTAAATATGATTCATTTATTTAGTTAATTTAATGACAGTGTAGTGTTAGGTGTAATTGTAACTTAGGTTAGGATTTATTTTACAGGTAAATTTGTATTTATTTTAGCTAGGTAGTTATTAAATAGTTATTAACTATTTAATAACTATTGTACCTAGTTAAAATAAATACAAAGTTGCCTGTAAAATAAATATAAATCCTAAAATAGCTACAAAGTAACTATTAGTTATATTGCAGCTATCTTAGGGTTTATTTTACAGGTAAGTCTTTAGTTTTAAATAGGATTCATTTATTTAACTATAGTAAACTTATTTCGTTTTATTTAAATTATATTTAAGTTAGGGGGTGTTAGGGTTAGGCTTAGATTTAGGTTTAGGGGTTAATAACCTTATTATAGTAGCGGCGACGATGGAGGCGGGAGATTAGGGGTTAATAATTGTAGGTAGGTGGCGGCGATGTTAGGGAGGGCAGATTAGGGGTTAATAAAATGTATTATAGTGTTTGCGAGGCGGGAGTGCGGCGGTTTAGGGGTTAATACATTTATTATAGTGGCGGCGATTTGCGGTCGGCAGATTAGGGGTTAATACTTGTAGTTAGATTGCGGCG
Organism: Bombina bombina; assembly: GCF_027579735.1. Classification (NCBI taxonomy): domain Eukaryota; kingdom Metazoa; phylum Chordata; class Amphibia; order Anura; family Bombinatoridae; genus Bombina; species Bombina bombina. The sequence goes on from NC_069501.1 coordinate 382,424,062, forward strand.
ACGTTGGGGGGAGGCAGATTAGGGGTTAATAACTATAATGTAGGGGTCGGCGGTGTTAGGGACAGCAGATTAGGGGTTAATAGCTATAATGTAGGCGGCGGCGATATCGGGTCGGCAGATTAGGGGTTAATACTTATAGTTAGATTGTGGCGACGTTGGGGGGGGGCAGATTAGGGGTTAATAACTATAATGTAGGGGTCGGCGGTGTTAGGGACAGCAGATTAGGGGTTAATAGCTATAATGTAGGCGGCGGCGATATCGGGTCGGCAGATTAGGGGTTAATACTTATAGTTAGATTGTGGCGACGTTGGGGGGGGGCAGATTAGGGGTTAATAACTATAATGTAGGGGTCGGCGGTGTTAGGGACAGCAGATTAGGGGTTAATAGCTATAATGTAGGCGGCGGCGATATCGGGTCGGCAGATTAGGGGTTAATACTTATAGTTAGATTGCGGCGACGTTGGGGGAGGCAGATTAGGGGTTAATAACTATAATGTAGGGGTCGGCGGTGTTAGGGACAGCAGATTAGGGGTTAATAGCTATAATGTAGGCGGCGGCGATATCGGGTCGGCAGATTAGGGGTTAATACTTATAGTTAGATTGCGGCGACGTTGGGGGAGGCAGATTAGGGGTTAATAACTATAATGTAGGGGTCGGCGGTGTTAGGGACAGCAGATTAGGGGTTAATAGCTATAATGTAGGCGGCGGCGATATCGGGTCGGCAGATTAGGGGTTTATACTTATAGTTAGATTGCGGCGACGTTGGGGGAGGCAGATTAGGGGTTAATAACTATAATGTAGGGGTCGGCGGTGTTAGGGACAGCAGATTAGGGGTTAATAGCTATAATGTAGGCGGCGGCGATATCCGATCGGCAGATTAGGGGTTAAATAATGTTATTATAGGGTTTGCGATGTGGGGGGGCCTCGGTTTAGTGGTTCATAGGTAGTTTATGGGTGTTAGTGACTTAGTGTACTAAATGGGTGTTAGTGTAGTAAAAACATACCGAATTTCGGAACGGAATAGAACCGAATTCAGCCGAATCCGAATAAATCCGAAACAAATTTATTCGGATCCGAATAAATCCGAAACGAATTTATTCAAATTTTGCCGAATCAGATTCGATCCGAAACGAAATTCTAAAAGTCTGAATCGATCCGAACCGAAAACGAACCGAATTTTTTAGCGGTGCACATGTCTACAGTCCACTCCTTGTAAAAGTCCCCAACACTTGTGAATGGCCTTTTCCTGACAATCCTTGCAGGCTGCGGTCATCCCTGCTGCTTGTGCACCTTTTTCTTCCACACTTTTCCCTTCCACATAACTTTCTATAAATGTGCTTTGATACAGCACTTTGGGAACATCCAACTTCTTTTGCAATTACATTTTGAGGCTTTCCCTCCTTATGGAGGGTGTCAATGATGGTTTTCTGCACAACTGTCAGGTCAGCAGTTTTTTCCCATGATTATGATTCCTACTGAACCAGACTGAGAGACCATTTAAAGGCTCAGGAACCCTTTGCAGGTGTTATGGCTTAATTAGCTGATTAGAGTGGGACACTTTAAACCTAGAATATTGCACCTTTTCACAATATTCTAATTTTCTGAGATTGTGGATCTGGGGTTTTCATGAGCTGTAAGCCATAATCATCACAATTATGACAAATCACGGCTTGAACTATCTTGCTTTGCATGTAATGAGTCTATCTCATATATTAGTTTCACCTTTTAAAGGGCCACTAAACCCAAAATCTTTCTTTCATGATTCAGATAGAGAATATAAATTTAAACAACATTACAATTTACTTCTTTTATTTATTTTGTTTAATTTTTTAGATATCCTTAGTTGAAGAAAAAGCAATGCACATGGTGAGCCAATCACACAAGGCTTCTATGTGCAGAAACCAATCAGCAGCTACTGAGCATATCTAGATATGCTTTTCAGCAAAGAATATCAAGATAATAAAACAAATTAGATAATATAAGTAAATTAGAAAGATGTTTAAAACTGCATTCTCTTTCTAAATCATGAAAGAAAAAATGTGGGTTTCATGTCCCTTTAAGTTGAATTAGTGAAATAAATGAACTTTTGCACGATATTCAAATTTTTCGAGTTTCACCTGTATGCAGATACTTTCTCCTTTTTCTCTGTGAGCCCCAAACCATTTGAGTCCTCTAGACAATGTATCACTTTCTTTTGCCCATTTTTCTTCTCAAGTCTAAAGAAATACTGTGATGACATATCTATCTGTGTTGCAACTTGAAAGCGAGATCTTACTAGCGCCCCCTGAACCCTACTCTCCAATAGGTTAGCTAGCAACTGTTTTTTTTTTAACTTTAAATCTTCATACAACCCAACATTAAAATAGCTATCAAATGCTTTTTGAAGTTAAAAAATATCCTGCTCCAGAATTCTCATGCTATTATTTACACTTGCAGACATTTGGTGACTATACTGTTGACAAAAAACTTTTATTTGTACTTTTCCTATATCCCACCATTGCCTTAACGTTGCAAAATCATTTTTTCTTTCTGACCATTGTTTCTAAAAAAAGGCAAAACATTCTAAAGATGGCATATCCTTTAAAAGCTGACAAATAAAATGCCAATATGAACTATGGGTTAAGGTTGATGGCAGAACTAAATTACAAAGGACCATTGCATGATCAGAAAAAAAAAAAACTTTAGGAATAATCTGACAACCAATAAAAATATTTGAATTATGCTTAAAAAAAAATACAATTTGTCCAGTCTAGCAGCAGAAGTACATTTTCACGGGGCGGAGCCGGCTGCTGCCATGAGTGCAGCGTAAATCCGGAGCTCTGTGCTGGCAATCCCTTAAAATATACATATCTTAATGAAATCCCACAAAAACTGACCTAGATGTGGATATAAAGGACACTGAAGTACCGGGGTTATCAGATATGGTTACAGCTCTTGCATATATCGGAGAAGATGGAAAACATTAACAGCTGAAATTACCCTGCATTCTATCAGGCCGGATCTCCTTCTCCTACCTACTGAAACCTGCTGACTGCCCTACAGTGAATGGCGAGCGGCTGCCGCATAACACACAACACACATCAGATTACAGTGGGCAACCTCCGGGAACAGCAGCTTATCCTCTACATCGGGACTGTCACAAGCGACATTACAACCCCTTCAGAGGCGTACCTAACATCAACGCGGCACACACGATCGGAGCTCAGGTAATACAGACAGCCTCCCACTTACTACCATATTATCCCAAGAGCTAATCACTAATCCCCGGCCACCTACCTAGAGAGATCACATCAGAGGGGACTGCCGCTCTGCACATCGGCCACCTTGTCTGGGCCGCTACGGGGGAGGAGCTCCTTCACGGAAGTGCGCTAGCTGCCATTGTGGCTTTCACTTCCAGCACCACTACACCTGTCATTACTACAAAGTGACAGGGATAACAAATAGAGTGTCTCAACCATTTTCCCCCTGAGCACCACTACCAAAGGTGATAAAACAACCTAAGAGGGAAGGAGATATCTGAATAAAGAGTAGGAGAAAGAAACAAAACAACAAAAAAACGCAGGAGAACCCACAACAAGCAAATACACAAAGCACCCAAAAAATAAATAAATAAAAATAAAGCAACTAAATAATTTAATAATACCACAGAGAGGTAAAAAAGCTTAGACAAGAGACACAAGCAAAGGGTGGCGATAAGAGACTCATAATTAACCAAGTTCAAAACCCCTCCATACACAGGGTTACCCAGACTAGAGAACCCACTGCACACCACTGCAGAGCGCTGTACACTCCCATGACTTGCGCATAAGTGCAAGCCATTGAATAGGAAAGACTGCAGCAAACATCCTCACATAGCGCTTTCCACCTTATTCCACCTATATAACGCTGTCTATCACTTCATAGAGAACTTTCACAACGTATCAGACAGAGGTGACACAGCCCTTGATTTTTATTTAGGGAGACCCTACGGAGCACATGTCAAAACATACCTGCCCAGCTCATTACAAAATCTGAGGAGGAACACCTGTTGAAATATATACCTGCAATTTAGCTGTGCACCAGCAACCAGAGACACTACCTTGAGATCTTAATTGAAAAGATTCCCAATTACTCACTTCTCTCCAATCCAGTCAACATGACATCCAGAAGATTGAAGCATGACAAGCCCCTAAAAGCCCCTACAGTAAAGACAGCCAACATCTCTTCTTATATGCAAGCTGCGGACACACCTGAGGCGAGAGACAAAAGACTTTCTATAGATCACCAACCCTCTCAAATCCCTACCTCACAAGAGGAAGACGCCAGCTTTACTTCAACAATTCTACAAGGCCTTCCCTCCAAACAAGATATCGCGGACATTGTTCGTACATGCATCAGGGAAGAGCTAGCGGGCATGAAACAAGATATCCACACCATAGGGCTCCAAGTGGATTCTCTTGAAACCAACCAAGATGAAATAAAAGAGGATGTCCAGTCTCTTACCGACCAAGTAACCACACACCAAGAAACCATCACCTTACTCCAAGAAAAACTAGAAGACTTGGAGAACAGGAGTCGCCGAAAAAACATAAGGATAAGGGGAGTCCCAGAGAGTGTTCTTCCAAGGGATTACCCAGTCTATCTCCAGTCTTTATTTCAACAAATCAAAGAACCCGCAAGTATCACGGACATTCAGTGGGTACGAGCCCATAGGTCTCTCAGACCGAAACCTCCAGACACAGCACCTCCAAGAGACATTATTATTCGCTTTAAAAATTTCCTGGAAAAGGAAATGCTCTTGAACCAATCAAGAAAGTTGCAACCAATCCGATTCCGCGGCAATGTTCTCCAATTTTACCAGGACTTAGCTGCACAAACATTACAAAGAAGAAAAAAGTTTAGCCCACTAACCACCCTTCTTCGCAACAAAAAAATCCCATACAGATGGGGCTTCCCCACTCAGGTTTGGGTTCTCAGGAATAACACCCGACTAACATGCAGATCCCCAGAAGAGACTAACTCTTTTTGCAAGCAATTAGGGATAGATCCCCCACTTGACTCCACCACATCGGATCAGAATGGTCCCTCAACACCAAGAGCCAACAGAGACTCACTTACACCCGAGAGGACCGCTAACGGCGGACAGAATACACGGCCTGCCCGGACACAGTCTCCACGTATTTACCCATCATCTTTGCCTGCTTCATCACAAGGCCATACAGCCTATAAAGACTCAACTCAATGAACTTGAATACCTTGAACTGAAGTTTGATAAGTATACAGTGATATTCTTTTCTGCTTGTAGTTTCACGGAGTGACATGCCACCAATTTAACTTTGTGAACTCTCCTGAAAGGTGACTATGTACTCTAATGACGAACATGTAGGTAATCACCTAGGAAAAGTGTCACCGCCCCATATAGTTAGCAGACATTCTTAGTAAATGTATTAACATTTCCCTGGATATGCATTTCACAGTATAGATAAATAACCCCCCCCCTAGCATGCCAAACTATACCCTGTCCACAGCTTTTAAGCCCTACTACGTGAGACAGCAGCTACATATATCTTAGTTATGACTCCTTTCTACTATCTCCGTAAAGTGGGATGGATAATTTAATATATATCTTAAGGGTTAGCCAACAACACCCCCCTCCACGAATGCTCTCAGAAATGACCTATATTAGGCAGAGAGCCAGTTGTTTGTTTACTTTGTTTAATATGTTTGGAATGTTTGTTTTGTTTTTTTCTCAGGAAAAATGGTTTTGTTGCTACATAACCTGTGTTTACTCTACTGCAGCTTCAATATTTCTTACCAAAACCACAAACACACACATCACCCTCGAGCCAAGTACCGTTTCATGCCCTAACATTCAATCCTACCATAAACGACTACAGCACTATAATGCCAACACAGACACATGACTCAGCCCCACAACTGACCCTTCTGACTCAGAACGTAAAAGGATTCAATTCCCCAATTAAAAGATCCAAAGCCCTATCCGACTTAACAAAACAACACATAGATATACTCTTCCTCCAAGAAACACATTTCAAATCCCACCACATACCCAAATATTTTGGAAAACATTTCACCACACACTTTCACAGCACAGGACCAAACAAGAAAAATGGAGTAAGTATCTTAATCAATAAATCCACCCCATTTACCATTACCAAGAGTGTTGCAGACAGAGAGGGACGATTTCTGGGACTGTTAGGCCTTCTGTATGGAAGACCTGTAACGCTCATAAATATATATGCCCCCAACACCCAACAACTTCCTTACTTTCACTCCATGTTCACAAAAATACTAGACCTGGCCAAGGGTCCGATCTTTCTTTCCGGAGACTTTAATGTCCCCATACAGCCTACCATCGACAGCACTAACAAAAATATCCAAATCCCCCGAAAACTTTCCAGAACCATCTGGCAAGGAATGAAAAACATGAATCTTCATGACACCTGGAGATTCATGCATAGAGAGAGAAGAGACTACACCTTTTTCTCCCACCCCAACAAATCATACAGCAGACTAGATTATATCTTCACAAATCAGTGTGGTCTATCCTACATAACTAGATGTGACATAGTCCCCACGTTCTGGTCAGACCACTCGTCGGTCCAACTCAAATTTACTTGGCCCAATACACCTCTTACCCCATACCAGTGGAAAATGGATGACAGCCTTCTGGACCAACCAGATATAGTCCCCAAACTAACTAAATCTATTGAGAAATATTTTGCTATAAATACACACTCAATTAATGATAAATTTGCAATATGGGAAGCACATAAATGTGTAATCCGTGGCGAATTAATTAAAATAAAAGCCCATCACGCACAGACCTACCGCAAACGTTATCAAGAACTCACAACAAAATACGCACAACTTGAATACGCTCATAAGAAATCCCCAACAAACACTAACATTCTAACAGAAATGCAAACAACTAGAGATGAATTAGATCATTTTTTAGACTTAGAATACCAATCCCAACATAGAAAAACTAATAGTATGTTTCATTTCGAGAACAATAGGGCAGGCAAACTTCTTGCCAGGGCACTAAAGAAAAAAAGACTCAAATCCCATATCTATGAACTGCAAAACCCGAAAGGGAACCCACTCCAAACCACCCCAGAAATCCTGCAGTCCTTTCACGGTTACTACTCCTCACTATATAATCTCCAGAAAGATACTCCCATAGCAGACCATTCTACCAAACTCATAGAATATATTACCAAATACCCGACACCAAAACTGACGAACGATCAAAAGAATCAACTCACCAAACCAATATCCCCACAAGAAATCCAAACCGCCATTAAAACCCTGAAAATAGGGAAGAGTCCTGGGCCAGATGGCTTCACAGCCAAATACTACAAAACCTTCTCGGCTACATTGACGTCCTACCTTGCCACAATGTTTAATGCAGTAACTGATGACAACCCTTTCCCACCCTCCATGCTGGAGGCCCTAGTAGTAGTTCTCTCCAAGCCAGGCAAACCCCCAGACACACCCGCAAATTTCCGCCCCATCTCCCTTCTGAACCTAGATGTAAAACTTTTTGCAAAAATTATAGCCACAAGAATAAACTTAATTTTACCCTCAATCATACACACCAATCAAGCAGGCTTTACGCCCTCCAGAGAAGCCAGAGACAATACCACCAAAATAATAGATCTCATGGAACACACATTTAATAAAAAAATCCCTTCGGTTTTTCTCGCCATGGATGCGGAAAAAGCCTTCGATAGGCTAGATTGTTTTTTCCTGAAACAAACCCTACACACATTTGGCTTCCCCCAGGAAACTATAGGAAAGATATTTACCCTATATAGCAATCCACAGGCCAAAATTAAAATCAATGACTCCATTTCCCCCCCGTTTAAAATTATGAATGGAACCAGGCAAGGTTGTCCGCTCTCACCTCTTCTATTCATTTTGGCAATGGAAGTGCTTGCCACACATATTAGACATAACATAGACATTAAGGGTATAGAGATTGGATCTGTATCATATAAAATAACCCTATATGCGGATGATATCTTTCTGACGCTCGCGGATGCGGAAACATCGTTACCTCTGCTGATGCAAGCCCTGGAAACATATGGTCTACATTCCAATTTCAAAATCAATATCTCAAAATCCGAACTACTGGCCACCCACCTACACCAAAATGTAATAAATAGAATCCAACAACGATACCACTTCCGCATACAACCCCAAGCCATCAAATATTTAGGAGTTTATGTTTCACCATCGGTGGAAACCATAATATCTCTAAACTATAAACTTCTCAATTCGACAACTCAGGCTACTCTTGGCGCATGGAACCGCAAACCTCTTTCCTGGCTGGGAAAAATTAATGCGGTCAAAATGATCATACTACCTAAAATCCTATACCTTCTGCAAACCCTCCCGATTCCCATTCCTGAACACCTGTTATTCTCCTTGCAAAAACAAATTAACAGTTTCATATGGTCCCACAAAAGGCCTCGTATTGCCACCTCCACCCTATATCGCCCAAAGGAGTTGGGAGGGATCGGAGCCCCAAACTTGATGCGTTATAGACGGGCAGTTTTCCTAACACGTATTGTGGACTGGTGCAAACACAACATGAACAAAGAGTGGATTCAATTAGAGCAGACACTTTCTGATAAACACTACCTGTGCGGGAACTGCTGGCTCCCCAATACCCAACGCAAACTATCACATACCACCCCTAGATTAGTACATGAAACCTTCAGACAGTGGGACAAAGTACTCCAGAAACACCCTAAAATCTCCACCACATGTTCCCCCCTGACACCGGTCAGCAAAAACACGCCGTTCTCATCAATGATAAAGACAGTTGCCACAGCCCACCCCACCCCCTTTATACATAGCTCAGCCCCACATCACCTGTTATATAAGGGTAAAGAAACTCAACCACAACAGGCAATATGCGATATTCTTGGGATGCATTTCCAAAATTGGTACGCTTTCACTCAGTTGAAACACTACCTATCCACACACCCACTTAAATCTCACCTGCAGAGACAACTCTCCCAATTTGAAGCAATATGCTTCCATTCGTCCCCACACAGGGGAATCCTATCTCTTGCGTATAAATTGCTATCACAAGTATCCCACTCAACTCCCCCCACATATGTTGCCAAATGGGAGACAGACTTAGCAACCACCTTAGACTATACAGAATGGACAACCATTTTCCAGCAGATGACGAAAGCCTCATCGTCCATCTCAACGTTAGAGATGAACCTCAAGCTATTAAGCCGCTGGTATTATACCCCCATTAGGCTACATCATTTATTTCCCAACACGACCGCCATGTGCTGGAGAGACTGCGGAGAAATAGCGACCTCTACGCACATTTGGTGGAATTGCCCGATAGTCTCATCCTACTGGCGCTCCCTTAAACCAGAATTCGAAAAAGCATTAGGCACACCGCTCCCCCTCACACCCTGGGTTTTTCTTTTCAACAAATTCCCTAAAATCCCGTGCAAACTGAAACAAACACTTCTCACTATCATGGTCAATTCAGCCAAGAGACTAATCCCACTTAACTGGAAGAAGACAAACCTACCATCTCTGGTAGTTTGGAAAACTAAAGTCACTCACTACCTCCAGCTGGAGAAATACCACTATGCACACACTAAACGAATTGATGATTTCCACAACATATCTTTCCTATGGGAGGAATATGTCAATAGCCGGTAAATACCTACCCTCTTGCACACCTCCTGAACTGGACCGCACAAAGACACACCCACTTCTGACTCTTATAAACCTAATTTTCTTACTGCATACATACAGTAGGGTCAATTCATTACATCAATGTGGAGGTTCACATCCTGCAAGACATAGTTATTTCTTACTCTTAGATATTGGCTGAACGGTACTTCACACCTAATCCAACTATCATAACCAACCTCGAGGTTAATCACTATGACCATACTAGAATAATTATAATGAAGCTGAATTTACATTTGCATTTTTTCTCTATTTTCTTTGTTTCTTGATTTTGTTTTTTGTTTTTTTTTGTTGTTTTTGTTTTCTGTTTTTCTTCTCCTTTTTTCCCCTATATCAAACAATGTCAAGTTGTGAGATTTCTTTATGCTTTTTCTATGTATCTCTTTGACAACGTTCAATAAAGCATTTGGAAAAAAAAAATAAAAAAATAAATAAATAAATAAATAAATAAATAAATAAATAAAACCATATTGAAATACGAAAAAAAAAAAAAAAGAAATACATTTTCACTTTGACTGACCCAAGTGTATTGTCTAATTTTTGGGTTAAACACTCTCCAAACATCAACTAAATCATTAACATTTAAAACAGAAAGCAGTTCTTTAGCAGACATTGGGGACGGCTCCAAATGATCAATTTTAAAATCTACAGTGCAATTAAAATCTCCCCCTAGCAGCAGCACAGTCCCTAACTGAATACAAGTTAAAGCTTTGCTTAACGTTTGTAAAAAAGGACCTCTTTCTGTAGCAACACAAGGTGCATAAACATTCATAAAACAAAATTTAACCCCTCCAAATACAGCTTCAACCTTTAGAAGCCTTCCTTTAATGATTTCTTCAACTACTACAGAATCTGGTTCTATATTTTCTGAAAAACGAATTGCAACTCCTGCACTTATATTAGAGTCATGACTGAGAAAAGACTTCCCTTTCCATTCTCTAAACCACACACTCTCATTAGTTAAATCTGTATGAGTTTCTTGTAAAAAAGATATCTTTTTTTCTGTATTAAATAGGAAAAAATTGTAGCTCTCTTCTCACTGCCTCTACACCCATTAACAGTTAATGTCCCACAGGACATCTTAATTAGATTTTTACCCATCACAAAACATGAAGTAAGCAAACAGAGGAAAGAGTAAAAAAACAAATGCCTACTAATCATCATTACTCTTTAGGGAAAGATGAACCTTTTGTAACAATTTTTTAACCCTTTTATGACCACAACACTTTTCCATTTTCTGTCCATTTGGGACCAAGGCTATTTTTACATTTTTGCGGTGTTTATGTTTAGCTGTAATTTTCCTCTTACTCATTTACTGTTCCCACACATATTATATACCGGTTTTCTATTAAATGGACTTTCTAAAGATATCATTATTTTCATCATATCATATAATTTACTGTAAAAAAATATATAAAATATGAGAAAAAAATGGAAAAAAAACACACTTTTTCTAACTTTGACCCCCAAAATCTGTTACACATCTACAACCACCAAAATACACCCATGCTAAATAGTTTCTAAATTTTGTCCTGAGTTTAGAAATACCCAATGTTTACATGTTCTTTGCTTTTTTTGCAAGTTATAGGGCCATAAATACAAGTAGCACTTTGCTATTTCCAAACCATTTTTTTTCAAAATTAGCGCTAGTTACATTGGGACACTGATATCTTTCAGGAATCCCTGAATATCCATTGACATGTACATATTTTATTTTAGTAGACATCCGAAAGTATTGATCTAGGCCAATTTTGGTATATTTCATGCCACCATTTCACCGCCAAATGCGATCAAATACAAAATATAGTTCAATTTTTCACAAATGTTTTCACAAACTTTCAGTTTCTCACTGAAATTATTTACAAACAACTTGTGCAATTATGGCATAAATGGTTGTAAATTTTTCTCTGGGATCCCTTTTGTTCAGAAATAGCAGACATATATGGCTTTGGCATTGCTTTTTGGTAATTAGAAGGCCGCTAAATGCCACTGTGCACCACACGTGTATTATGCCCAGCAGTGAAGGGGTTAATTAGGGAGCATGTAGGGAGCTTTTTGGGGTAATTTTAGCTTTAGTGTAGTGTAGTAGACCACCCCAAGTATTGATCTAGGACCATTTTGGTATATTTCATGCCACCATTTCACCGCCAAATGCGATCAAATAAAAAAAGACGTTAAATTTTTCACAATTTAGGTTTCTCACTGAAATCATTTACAATCAGCTTGTGCAATTATGGCAAAAATAGTTGTAAATGCTTCTCTGGGATCTCCTTTGTTCAGAAATAGCAGACATATATGGCTTTGGCGTTGCTTTTTGGTACTTAGAAGGCCGCTAAATGCTGCTGTGCATCACACGTGTATTATGGCTAGCAGTGAAGGGGTTAATTAGGTAGCTTGTAGGGAGCTTGCAAGGTTAATTTTAGCTTTAGTGTAGAGCTCAGCCTCCCACCTGAAACATCAGACCCCCTGATCCCTCCCAAACAGCTCTCTTCCCTCCCCCACCCCACAATTGTCCCGCCATCTTAAGTACTGGCAGCAACTCTGCCAGTACTAAAATAAAAGGTATATTTAGGTTTTTTTATTTTAAAGCATATTTACATATGCTGCTGTGTAGGACCCCCCTTATCCCCCAACCTGACTGATCCCCCACCAAACAGCTCTCTAACCCTCCCCATCTGCCTTAATGGGCGCCATCTTGGGTACTGGCAGCTGTCTGCCAGTACCTAGTTTAGAATAAAATTGTTGCTTTTTAAATTTTTCCCCTTTTCTGTAGTGTAGCTCCCCCCTCACCAAAGACCAACCCCCCACCCCCTCCTAGATACCCTCGATTTAAAAAAAAACAAAAAAACTTAAAACACCCCTTTCCCCCACTTTTATAACAAAATATTTTCTGTAGTTTAGTGGTTCCCACCCGCTCCCGCCCCGTGCACGCGCCCGCCACCTCCCGTGCACATGCGCGCCCGTGAGTGCCCCCATTGGCCCCGACCCAATCTCGCCCCCCTCTACATTACCCGGCCCATTGATGGCCGCCCACCCGCCTCCCAAGTCGACTCCCACCCACCAACGATACTGGCCATCGATGTCCGGTGCAGAGAGGGCCACAGAGTGTCTCTCTCTGCATCGGATGGCCAAGGGGTGTTATTGCAGGATGCCTCGATATCGAGGCATCACTGCAATAACCGGAAAGCAGCTGGAAGCGAGCAGGATCGCTTCCAGACGCTTTAAACCCCTAATGTCATACAGGGTACGTTGCTGGTCTTTCAAGACCAGGTTGTGTGCGACGTACCCTGTACGACATGCGTCGTTAAGGGGTTAAACAATACCTGTTTTTTTTTACTGAGCTCTTTCTCACTAGCACTTTTAAAATAAAACTCTACAGAGTCTACAAACTTCACAAGATCAGGAAATGAATTCTGTATTTCCACATTATTTTTCCCTTTAGTAATATCTAAAAATGTATTAATACTGTGCAGAGAATAACTTGCAGTCATATTTTCTGATAGAGAACTCTGAGGGGCCAATTTATCAAAGCGTCAACTGATAATGCGCTTGAATTCCACGTCATATTTGACACAAATCTTATCCGCCATTGTTAACAAAGTGTCAACATCGTCAAATGTTGCAATGTTCAACGTAATATACACTCCCGCATGATCAATCCGACGCAGATCGATGTGTGCGGAATACTGATGATTCAACCTCACATTCAACTCTATTTGAACATAGTGACAGTTTAGCAAAGATAAAAATGGTACGCTGGCGTCTAATCCGACACAGCGCACATATCTTTTAAACCGCCACCTTTGAGGCCGTGAATGCCTAGAAATCAATGGGAGTCTGAAAACAGAAATGTTTTGCTCTAATACAAAAATATTTTCTTATCTTGAGAGGATATAGATGTTGGAGGTGGTTCCATACGATTAATTACCTCCTGTATAATAATCAAAATTGAAATATATATAAATAAATATATAAATATATATAACATTTGTATTCTAAATTCACAAAATGTATAACAAATAACGTTTTACTTTTTCCATGACGCAGTAATCTGTATCTATACTTGAATTGAAATTTGTGATGCAGAAATAATTACTTTAATTGCAGCAATCAATATGATGCATCCACATGCATTTTCAGCTGCTGAATTTGTCATTCTTAGCTGAACTTGTCATTCTTATCTATGGAAAGGGCTGTTAATGCATTATAAAAGAAAGTGTCTAACAACAGAATGGTTCAGTTATTTACAGTTTGGTTTCTGAGATGGAGATAGAGATGCTAAATTTGTTTGCGTGTGTGATCCTACAACGACGCACAACAAGGTTATTGTACCTAGCTGAGCGTCAGGAAAGACGCAGGAGAGTACCCAGGGTATTTTTACCTAGAATTGGCCTACATGCCCTGAGTGATAGGGAAGTTATCCATAGATTCAGGATAAATAGGGGTTCGATAGAGAGACTCTATCAGGAAATAAAAGACTCCCTAGAACCAATAACAGCAAGGACAAGGGTGATCCTTGGGGTGGTCAAACTATTATATCTACTATTTCCTGGCAGCAGGATCTTTTCAAGCAGTAACCAGTCTAGCTGTTGGAATGAGTCAGGCAACATTATCCAGAATCACTCTCTCAATATACAGGTGATCTGTGATGCAAATTTAAGGATTATGAGTCTCCGGTCCAGATTCCCAGGTTCCAACCACGACTCCTTTTTCCTGAGGAATTCTTATATCTATGACCGCTTTCAGGATGGACAAATGCCAGAGGGAATTCTACTAGGTAAATGTCATTTAGGTATATTCTCATGGCTTTTCACACCTGTGAATAATTCAACAACTGATGGACAAGTGCGCTATAATCAGGCACACATATCAACCATATGTGTCATAGAGTGGGGTGCTGAAGAGCAGATTCAGATGTTTGAACAGTTCTGGTGGAGTACTTCAATACGCCCCCAAAAATGTGTCACTTATTTTCTTGATATGTTGCATGCTTCAAAATATTGCTTTAACCATGCCAGGTGTAGACATTTCTAACTTTAATGTTTATGAATATGATGATAATCTTGCACCCGTAGAGCAAAATTATGTTAGGGGAGTACAAGCTAGATCTGATTATATTAATGCTGTATTTGGCCAATAATCTTGTAAATATAGAATATTGTACGCATGTTGATTTATTTCATGGTACATTTTGTTATTGCTTTCATCCAAAAGATGTTTATTTTGGGTGTCTTACTATTATTTACTTTCAAACCTGTTTGAAACATATCTTTAAAAAAATATAGTTAAATAAAATTTCTTTATTGCACACTTGACTCTGCTTTTACTTCTTAAGTGTTTCTTTGCTAATCAATAGATTATAATTGATATTTCATTTGATCATAGGGCTCTCAGAAGATGCTTAGATAAAAGGTAAAGAGAGGAACAAATTATATTATTAAAGGCACATGAAACACAAACATTTCCTTTCATGATTTATGTAGAAGATACAATATTCAACAACTTGTAATTTTACTTCTACTATCAAATGTGATTCATTCTTTTGTTATAATTTTTTGAGTGAGCAGCAATGCACTACTGGTTTCTAACCAAACACATGCTTATGCCAAACTGCCCCTTTTTTCAGTTCTTTTGACAGACTTGCAGTCTAGCCAATCAGTGCCTGCTCCCAGATAACTTCTCGTGCACGAGCACAGAGTTATCTATATGAAATACGTGAACTAACACCCTCTAGTGGTGAAAAACTGTTAAAATGCAATCTGAAAGAGGTGGGCTTCAAGGTCTAAGAAATTAGCATATGAACCTCCTATGTTAAGCTTTCAACTAAGAATACCAAGAGAACAAAGCAAAATTGGTGATAAAAGTAAATTGGAAAATTGTTTAAAATGACATGCTCTATCTGAATCATGAAAGTTTATTTTGGCCTAGACTGTCCCTTTAAATATTTTGGATTCATGTCCCTTTAATATAAGTGTCTTGGTTATGCATAAATGTTGAATGAGTAATAATGCGATTATATATTTTGTTATAAAAAAATCCCTCTGTTGTAGATTGTCCCTTTAAGAAACAAATCAAAGTATATCTTGCCAATGCACTGTATTTGAAAAAGAAGCAATTTAAAATAATGTATTGTGTAAATTAAATATAAACAAACAAATAAATCAAGAAAACAATTTAATTCATGAAATTCTTCAAATAATAACAAAATAGAAGCATCTCTTCATGCATAAGACCAAAAAAATATCATATATACATATATATTTACAAGTAACAAATATTAATCAAATAAGAAGAAATATATTCCTTAGACCTCTTTGAGGCAGGGGGAGATGACGTAGATGATCTCGGCCTTGCAGCCCCTAATTCAGTCAGGGTCCCCTGAATCAATAGTAGGAGATTTGTGTTAAAGTTCCTAAAGCCTGCATCTGTCCTTTCCCTATGCTCCAACTCTCCTGTGTTAAAGTTCCTACTGTCTGCATCTGCCCTCTGCCTACACTCCCCTGCTCTATGGCTACCCTGCGACTGTCTATAGCTATCCTCTCCCTATCTAATTCTAATCTTTTTCTATTAACAATCTCTCCCTATCTATTGCAAATCTTTCCCTATCTGATTCAATTCCCCATTGGACATATGGTCCTAAGCCCCCAATTAACTCTTGGTGATCAGCCCTGTACTGCCTCCCCAGATTGACCAGCTCCTGCATTGCTGCATCTTTTGGTACAGTCCGATGTCCAGGGTCAGCGGCAGCAGCAGGGCCAGCAGCAGCTGGGGCATGAGCATATGGTGCAGTAGCAGCTGGGGTATGAGCAACAGGTGCTGCAGGGCCAAGACCAGATGGAGCTGCAGTTTCCTCTGAGCTTACCTACTCATAGTCTTCCTGATAAAGGACGTCTCCAACTAACCCCTCTGATTTCTCGTACAGCGTTTCATGTATCTCTCTCAGAGCAATGGTCAGCTCCTCAGAGAGTTCTGTATTTATTGTAAAAGTAAAATAGCAATGTTATAATCACATATAATTTAAATGGAAAGATTAAAGTGAAAATGAAACTTGCTTGATTCAGATAGGTAATGTGATTTTAATACAATTTAGAATTCACTTCTATTTCCTATTGTGTTTTCTTCTCTTTGTATGTCCATTTTAAATATAAATACTCACATATCCTACAATAGTGAGAGATATTTGTTTGTTTTTTCCTGCACAGATTTGTCTCTTGTGATTGTCTAACCATATGTGTACAGTAAGCTGCCAGGATTGCAATGCTTTTTATTTAGCTAAGGATAACAAGATAATTAAAGGGACATTAAACACACATTTATTCTTCCTTCTTTTTATTTTATTTTGTTTTTACATATTTATTGATGATCCAAGATAAAGGATAATTAAACAATACAGTACTGAACAGTCAAAATAAAAAATACACATTTTGACAAGATTCTAAACAAAGCCTACAGTGCCATCTCATTTTAACAACAAAAAATCCCACATTGCTCAACTTTATGCCAAGTACAATATTCAAATGAATGTCATATTTTTTTTGAGGAATAATAAAAAAGAAAATTGAAAAAAAAAAAGAAAACAAAGCAAACCAAAGATGGAGAGAGAGAGAGATAAGTCGAAAAAGCATTTATAAAGAGCATGCAAGAGGCATTTAGCTCTTTTAAAAAAGCCCAAACCCTAACATAAAAAAACCACCCAAAAATGTTAAAAAAGACCTAACACTAACCCCCGACGATCCACTTAATAAAGTAATAAACTGTTTCTACTGTCAATAACCAATCAGATTTCTCTATACTTGGGGTAGTTGTGTTGCACTTGATAATTATTTTAGAGTGCTTTTGATTTTCAAAGATGTCATATCCATCTTTATTTATCGATGGGGAATTGGTGTGCCTGGTATACGGGATGAACCGGTACTTCCCCAGGAGGATTGGAGGAGTCAGGGGAATTGCTCAGAAGGATAAGGACCACATCATTTATGAAATGATGCGCCAGATGAGGCGCGTGTCCGGCATCAGATGGATGCGCCGACAATGTCTCCGTCTGTTTAGTCACCTTAGGCGGAGAGAGAAGGAGCGCTATAAAGCAATAAGGTCACTTATTAGGAGATGTAAGTTTACTTCATTATATTGTGTATTATATGTACAAATTATGTATATGTTAATTTGGTATTAGTGACAAACATGCAAAAAAATGTCTTAAGATTTAATATTTTGTGAAGCATAAATTATTTATCATTTTTTAATCAATTAACTACTAAAAATGAGATTTGACCCTATTTTACCTGAAGATAAAAGATCAAAGAAAATGAGAACCAAAAAAATAACGTGTATATATATATATATATATATATATATAAAGAAAATTATTAATTAGCGCTTGGAGACTACTGTGGCTCTTTAGAGCCATAATTTTTCACACAGTCCGCAGTACTGGTTCCTGAGTACCAAAAAGACCCGGCAGCTCGTCTGGCATGGAGCAATCCCCTGTAGAATGAGGTCCCTCCCAAGTGTCTGGAAAATTATAGAGATAGACAAGCGCACAGAGGCACTCCTAGTGTAATACGTATTTTATATTGATATACGTGTAAAATAAGAAATATCCATACTCACTTGGTTTTACCTCATTCACTATGAGCTATTTTGTCAGCTCTGTGTTAGTAGATGTTAACACCTTGGTCAAAAGCCCTCCTGTATCTCTTGAATGGCCCAGAGTTTTCCAGAGTCTTTAGAGCTGATGTTCAATCAGTACTATGGAACTTGCCACGGGCTGTTACAGGATGATTTTGTTAATCCTGTTCCTTGCTGACTAATTTGCTCTTTGAACACAAATAATTACAATTATGGAGCGTTTAAGGTATATAACTGCTACTGCACTGTTTAACGATGTGCAGCAGCTGTTACCTCACTTTGCTCCGTGTGTGAACAGTGAGTGTCGTGACGTGTGGCGGGGGCGGAGCCTAACATGTTTCACAACCAATCCATTGCTTCTTCAGCGGTAAGGGCCGCCCCCTAGCCTAGATGCTTTATGCGTTAGTCTACTGGAAATTAGCCTATTGTTAGCCCCTCAATCACCATCTTGGTATAGGGCAAAATGTTTCAACGTGTATAATACTTAGTAAAAAACATATGCGTGTAAAATACTATAAAATCAATTTGACAACAACTTTAAAACACCAAGCAATATAAGATTTTAAAATAAATTCCTGCAAGTGCACTTTGAATTATATACGACTAATAAATGTCATGTTATATAAAACGATTACTCACATACTTAATGTGCATTAATAACTTCATAAATACAAGTCAAATGTATCTAAAGAGAGTGATACATATTATACATCTATATCCATGTTAACTTGTTTATGCACACATTATAGATTTAAAAACAGCCTTTACTCACATTTATACTCTTAATTATACATATGTTTCAATGTATATGCCATAAATAAGTGTACTATATTACACAGTGCAAGGAGCAATGGGACAATTATCTGTATTGTAAAAAAAAAATTCTAATTCTATAAAGGCATGGAAATAAAAATTGCTAACCCTATAATAATATATATAAAATCAAAATTAAAGGAATGCAGCGAGATCAATATCTTTGTTTATCGGTTCTAAAGTGTCCATTGTTTGTATCCAAAAGGTTTCCCTTTTTCGCAGCTCCAAAGTCTGCTACCGCGTCTATTTCCTTTTTGGACTTGTTCAATAGCTTTAATAAAAAACTCATTTTTATTTTTTCCATGTACCTGAGAAAAATGTTTTATCAGTGGGGTTTTTAAAACGCCATCTTCAATATTTTTTTCGTTTAGTGCACCCTATATACCTCATTGGCATGTTACAGGTACATTCCAAAATATACACCACGTAGTCGGATCTACAGTTGAGCATGCTTTTAATTGGAAACTTATCTCCATTTATTCCACTATCTATGAACTTATTCCATTTTTTAGTTTTATGGATATGTGCACAGCAAACACAATTCTTACATGAACATTTAAAAAAAACCTTTATGTCAGTTATCCTTCCATTATTCTTTGTCTTCTTGTCAGTGTCTCTTATCACACTGGGAGCTAGCAGGTTCTTTAAATTTTTGTTTTTCTTGTAAGTGATATTTGGTTTATCTCCTAAAACATTTTTCAGTATTAGGTCTTTTTTTAGTATGGACCAATTTTTTTGTAATACATTTTTTATTTTCCAGTGGCCCTCATTAAAGGTCGTCACAAAAGTCACTCTATTATCTCTTTTTTGTCTCTTTTTTAGCTGAGATATCTCACTTATATTTTCATTTTTATTTTCATTAACATTTGGAATGTCTATTTGTTCCTTTTTTCCATGAACCAATATTTGTCTATCTAATGCTTTTGCTTTCTTATACGCTCCTTGTACTGTCTTTTTTGGGTAATATTTTTCTGCAAGAAAAAACGTGAGTACCTATTTGGGGCTTTAGTGTTAGGCTTTTTTTTCTCTTTTTTTTTAGATTAGGGTTTTTGGGCAATTGAAAATGAACTGAATGCCCTTTTAAAGGCAGTGAAAAAGAGCTGAATGCCCTTTTAAGGGCAATGCCCATACAAATGCCCCTTAAGGGGCAATGGGTAGTTTAGGTTATTTAGTGTTAGGTTTTTTTATTTTGGGGGGTTTGGTGGGTGGGGGGTTTTACTGTTAGAGGGGGGACTTAGTATTTTTTTAAAGAAAGAGCTGTTTAACTTAGGGCAATGCACTACAAAAGGCCCTTTACAGGGCTATTGGTAGTTTATTCTTAGATTAGGGGGTGTTTTTATTTTGGGGGGCTTTTTTATTTTCATAGGGATTAGGTTTATTTTTTTATTTTGGATAATGTGGTTTATTATTTTCTGTAATGTTAGACTTTTTTATTTTGTGTAATTTTAGATTAATTTAATGTAATCTTAGGTTTTTTTTTTTAAAGTACTGTTAGGATTTTTTATTTTAATTGTAATGTAGTATTTTATTATTTTATGTAATTGAGGGGTTAATTTAGGGGGTGTTAGGTTAGGGGGCTTAGTCATTAAATTAGTTATTTTTGTTGTGGGGGTTGACGGTTTAGGAGTTAATAGGTAAATTAGGTTTAATGCGTTGTGGGGGGTTGGCAGAATATGGGTAAATATGTTAATTAAGTTTATTGTGTTGGTGGTGGATGGCGGTTTAGGGGTTAATAAATTAATGATTTAATTTGTAATGTGGGGGAATGGCGGATTAGGGGTTAATAGATGTATTAGGTAGTTTGCGATGTTGGGTTTGGCAGATTTAGGGGCAAATAATTTTATTAGGTAGTTTTTTTTTTTGTCTTCTGACTACGGTTAATTTTTTATTTTTAATACTTATTGCGGGCGATTAGTTGTTTTTTTTTAATACTTATTGCGGGTGGTTATTATTTTTTTTTGTAATGCTCCATTTGCCTTTGCTGCATCCCGGTGGATTCCAAAAATGGCAGGGTGATGAATGAATTCACCTGCGCAGCCAACATTCTTTTGGCTGCCTCGTGCAGTAAACATGCCATTGAGGATGCATGCGCAACTGGCGACGGCGGCGGACGCGTTACAATCCAATTATAGTATAGATAGGATATCTGAAGAATATTAAAAGTGAAAAGGATTGATGTTGCTTGATATTGTCTTGACTATCTTCATAATGAAATAACATATATGAGTTTGATGTCCCTTTA